>NC_056748.1:569132829-569157829 GCF_019279795.1 Protopterus annectens
ACATTATGTAATGTGTGTGTGTGTGAGCATTCAAATGCCTTTCACTGAGAAACATTCAAATGTGTAAAAATGGAAATATATTTTTAATTGAAACTCTCCATAAGCTTTGAATACGAGTAAATGTGCCTGTCCTTTATAAATGTGTAGGAACAGTCTGAGTCCATTATTAACTAATTGTTTAACAGCCATGGAAGACAACTGTTGTATGAGATTCATTTGTCAATATTCTAAACTTGCTCATTTTGCTTACATTTTATAAAGGTCTTAATTGTGATGTGTGATAGAAAAAGTATCAGTGACACAATTTTCTGTTGTCCTGAAAATGGAGTTATGTGTTAGTTTCATGTCTGCAGTTGCATGACATTTTTAATCTCTTTTAAACAGGCAGAATGAATTTGACTTCATATCAGGCACTCGTATGAGGAAGCTGGCTCGTGATGGCGAGAACCCACCTGATGGCTTCATGGCGCCTAAGGCATGGAAGGTCCTTACAGAATACTACAGATCCCTAGGAAAGAACTGAAGTCTTTGTTTTTAGAGAGAGTGTTGGGAAGGGCACTCAACTTCTCATGTGTCCTTCATTTCAGTTTTCATTATAGAATTATGGTACAGAGTAGCTAATTTAAAACAAATATGTTCTTACATACTGAAGTTTTCCTTGTGCTATACTACTAATGCAGGAATGAACTGTACCTTAGAACAGTCACTACCAGAGTCTAGGAATGTGGCAGTTATTTTCGATAACATGTCATTTGCATATTGCTGCTGAAGCCAAATGATGGACAGACTGTTTATCCTTCATCCTGCTGTGTGCACCCAAAAGGCTAGCATGCTAGCCAATCAAATATCATGCATACAGCCAAAAAGTTAGCATGCCAGACCGTCAAAAATTGTGACACTCGAAGATACTGCCGGCATTTGGCCAAGATGCTGGTCCTTTTTATATTAGATGGAAACAGTGTAGGGGTACACAGTGACCATGCTTAGTCAAATCACAGAAGTTAATTGTTCCCATGAAAATATTTTCTCATGAGTCATGACTTTTGATTTGCTGGCTTGTAACCCAGCCTGAGGTAATAATTACAGAAAAGGTATCATGAATGCTGGCCTTTAACTTAGACAGGAGTAATAATTAAAATGGGACCATTGAAATCTCTTACATTCCAAATACATTTTTTACTGTGTTAAACTGATTTTATTCAGTACACATAAAAGTGTAGCATAACCATTGACATATTTATTCTGATCTGTGAAGACTTATTTTAGGATTCTTTTTATTGTTACTTTATATCCAGATCCTAAAGCAAGACTACATCTATACATGTAGTGTAATTGAGTCCATGCATTTTTACTGCCATTTGAAGCACACTAACAGCAGAATGAGTAATGTACACTTAACTCCATGTTTTGAAACACACTGCTGTTAGCTGTAGCCAGTAGTACATAAACACATGTGCAAACACACGAGCTATAACTAATCTTAAGACAACTGTGCAGAGAATAAATGATGTTCATCGTGTTACCCTGCTGCAGTCATCACACTTGGGTTATCCTGCCTTCAGGCGGTCCCGCAGTCAGCCTGAGTTCCAAAGTCTTGGTCCGGCATCGGTTGCTGTCGCTTCTTCCCTGACGTCAGTGTGACAGGTGTATATAAGAGGTATCCAACGCCATTTTCTTCAGTCTTTCTTGCCGCGCGGTGCCCAAAGCAGAAGCAGTTTGCAAGTGCCGGTCGGCCGACACCTGAGATTTTCGAATCGAATTTTAGTCCGAAGTCTTCAATAAAGCTAAGTACCCCATTGGGGAACCTTTTCTTGGCTCAGTCCGATGTCAGAAAAAGTTAACAATTGCATTTCTTGTGGGAAGCAAATACCTCATAAGGACTTCCATTCTTATTGTATTCCTTGCCTAGGCCCAGACCACGACGTCACAGGTTGTCGGTTTTATGCTAGGCTTAATAAACGAACTATCAAATGCTGTTTTGACTTTGCACGACATTACTTTGGTAGGAAATTTAATTATATCATGCCGTCAGAGCAGTCGACGACCGGCATGCAAAAAAAACGCAGGGATAAGGACAGGCAGCCTAGGAACAAGCCAGATTCCGAGGCCTCTGCTGGGCCTGTCGCCGGTTCTCCGGTTTTCAGTGAGGCGCCTACGCAGCCCCTGATGACCGCAGAATTGGAACCCCAGACAGCTGCGGATTCTCAAGCGGAGTGTACTAGGCCATCGCAGCCATCTTCATTAGGCCCTTCTGACACCGGAGCAGAAAGAGATCCTGGTGCAAGTAGAAACACCTTCGGTTGCAGAAGGTGTCTTCAGACCGACTACACTCACCATTAAATCTTATGCTAAGCTTAAAACTCCATGAAAACCAAAAAAGACTGTACATCAGTCTACAGTTCAAGGCCCCATGCCTAAGAAACAGATGCTTAAGATGGCGGAAGATTTGATTACCCTAATCAGGGGTTCCCATCCCCCTCCAGATAAAAGATCAAGACAAGAGGAGGATTATGCTTCCTCTGACCAGGCTTCAATTTCCTTAGATTCTTCTGAGGAACAGGATTACACTTTTCCCCCTTATGAAGACTCTGATGCTGAAGACTCTATTCCCTCAGCATCTCCCCCTGAAGACTATTCCTTTGGGGAAACTTTACATACCATGAGGGAACATTTCCACTGGGAAGGCCAGGACTACTCTGATTCTAAGAAAAGGCTCCGAGAGTTCCTTTTACTACCCCAGCACAGACTACTTGCTATCCCTCCAGTTTTAGACATTGTGGATGATGTTTACTTGGAGTCTAGTCTAAATCCAGACTCTCTACCTCCTGCTCCCAGCCAAACCAGACAGGTACTACAGAGTACCTGACTCACACAAATTCCTTTATAAAAAGCCCTGCGGCTGACCCAGAAACAATTTCCCAGGGTCCCAAAGGGGATAAAGCTTCTATGGCTAAAAATCCTGTGCCCTCTGAAAGGGATTCCAGAGCCCTAGATAGATGGGGAAAGAAGATAAACACCTCAGCTACTCTGGCTATGAGAGCATTAAATTGTCAGTTTCACATGCTGAAATATCAGCAATTCCTAATGTCTCAATTAAAACAAAAAAGGAGCACAAATTCTGAACAGTCTGAATTCAAGGAAATGCAGGATCTGTTGCATGCAGCTGAACAGGTGGGCAAACATACTTTACAATGTGGATTTGATTCATTGGAAGCTTCCTGTAGAGCAGCTGTTACTGGGTCTGTCCTACGTAAACATGCTTGGTTAAAAGAACAAACCCTACCTGATCATGTTTAAGCAAAATTATTGGATGCACTTGCAGCAGGATGTATTATTTGGTGTCAAAGCAGAAGAGGTTTTAAAGAAAATGGAGGATAAGGCAAAGTCTATGCAGACGGTCAAGGATTTTTTACAGGTACAACCCCCTCGTTTCAGCAGAAATTGGCCAACAAAAAACTGGCCCTTTCCAGCTTCTGACAGATCACAGAGAGGTAAATACAGATGCCCAAGGGGCAGAGGTCAGTCACAAGGCCCTTACAAACCTCGCCAGTGGAGTACTGCTACCCAGAAAGGAGGAGAAGACAGGCCCCAAGCTAGCAGAAGACAAACACAATGACTCAATCCTCAATCTACCAAGCAAATCTCTCTTGGCAGCTCCCTTGGGAGGAAAATTAGCACTTTTTGCAGACAACTGGCACATCATCACAAAAGACAAATGGGTCCTAAACATTGTGTCACAAGAATACAGATTCCACTTTCATACCTTGCCAAGGATAAAAGGAATGCCAAACCTGCCACCAAATCAATGGGCAGAGACACAAAAACAAATTACAGCTCTCATGGACATGAGAGCCATTCAAGAGGTACCTACACAGGAGCAAGGACAAGGATTCTACTCAAGACTCTTTCTAGTCCCAAGAAAAGACAAAGCATGGAGACCCATTCTGGATCTTTCAATTCTGAACACCTATCTACAAGTACCAAAATTCAAGATGCTAACACTACAGCAGCTTCTTCCCATGCTGGGCAAGAATGCTTAGCTACTAATGGTGGACCTCAAGGAGGCATACCTGCATGTCCCTATCAGACAAAATTGCAGAAGATACCTCCGCTTCATTGCAGGTTCAACCCATTATCAATTCTCTGCACTGCCCTTTGGCTTATCTGCTGTGCCCAGGGTCTTCACAAAATGCCTGGCACCAGTAATTGCATACTGCAGACAAAGAGGAATTCAAATATACCCATACCTGGATGACTGCCTTATTCAAGCAGAAAGCAAGGACATTCTTTTAATGCATCTGGCATTTGTCAGACATCTTCTAAGTTGCCTAGGGTATACAGTAAACAAAAAGAAATCAAAACTAGTGCCCTCACAAAACATAATATTCCTGGGTGCCAGCTTGAATACAACGGCCCATATGGCTTATCTCATGCCAGACAAGCAACAACAGCTGACTCAATACTTCAAAATAATGGCAACAAAGACCCAACTCCCTGCAAGAAAAATTCTGCAGGCCTTGGGATTCATGGCATCTTGCATACTACTAATACCATTTGCAAAACTGCATATGAGGAAATTACAATGGTACCTGAAAAGCGTATGGACTCAGCACAGCCACAGCTTGGAAACAATACCAGTCATTCCCTGCCTTCAACAGGAGTTTCTCTGGTGGGCACAGGCATGTCACCTCAACAAGGGTCAACCTTTCACCTTACCCACAGCCAGGCAAACTATGACAACAGATGCATCGGACTATGCCTGGGGAGCACACATGGCAGGACAGTGCATTCAGGGCAAATGGAATACAGATCAAAGGCATCTGCATATCAATCAAAAAGAAATGCTAGCAGTACAGAATGCCCTAACAGCATTCAAGGACCTCTTACACCAAGGACAACTAATAATAAAGATGGACAATACCACAGTAATGTGGTACATAAACAAGCAAGGGGGCACACATTCCTACCTTCTATGCAGGCAAGCAATGACCTTGTGGAGCACAGCACTGTCTTACCAGGTTCAATTACAAGCACAATTCCTGCCAGGAAATAAAAACACATTGGCAGACGACCTAAGCAGAAACATCATGGATCCCCACGAGTGGAGACTAGATCCACAAGTATTTGCAATGATAACTCAAAAATGGGGACGCCCAGACATAGATCTGTTTGCCAACCCCCAAAACTATCAACTTCAAAAATTTTGCACAAGGACATTCCATCCACAAGCTTGGAAAATGGACACCCTCTCATTCTGTTGGAAAACATTAACAGTGTACGCCTTTCCTCCACTGCCCCTTCTAGCAAAGGTACTGCTGAAAGTCAGATTAGAGAGGCCACAAATTATACTCATTGCACCAGACTGGCCACGCCAGCACTGGTATCCAATTCTAAGGAACATGGCCCATGGCCCACCATGGATTTTACCACAAATTCTTCACCTGCTCACCCAGCGAGACAATCAGATTCTACACAGCCAGCTCAAGACTTTAAACCTAGCTGCATAGCAAATTACCTACACAACCATCCAACACCTCTACCAAAGCTGTTATGGATGTCATTCTGGAGGCCAGGAGGCCCAGCACCAGGAAAACCTATTCAGATAAATGAAAAAGATTTTGTGCCTGGAACCAGGCTAAAGGCCAAAATCCCCTTGATCCAAACATTCCTCAGATTCTACAATATTTAACTGAGATGTTGCACAAAGGACTTTCCTTTTCATCTATTAAGATCCACGGCTCAGCAATTTCAGCTCATTACAACACGGATCCTCCTTTATTCTCAAATCCACTCCTGAGACAATACCTCAGAGGGGCTAAGAACATAAGACCACCCAGGAGAGCACCCACACCTACTTGGGATCTCAACTTTGTTCTGCAAAAGCTTACACTGCCGCCCTTTGAACCAGCTTTTTTAGCTGATTTAAAATTTCTTTCATGGAAAACTGCCCTGCTACTAGCAATAACTTCAGCTAGAAGAGTCTCAGAGCTACAGGCACTAATGGCAGTGAAGCCTTTCCTCATTTTTCATCAAGACAGAGTCTCTCTACAAACTAACCCTTCCTTTATGCCAAAGGTGGTATCCAGTGTGGCCCTAAACCAAACCATTCATTTGCCCACCTTTTTCCCAAATCCCCAGAACAAAGGAGAAAGACTCCTGCACTCTTTGGACATTCACAGGCAGTTACGTTACTACTTGGATAAAACTAAGGCTTTCAGAAAATCTGACCAGCTCTTTGTAGCCTATGCTGCAAGATCACAAGGAAAAGCTATCTCAAAACAGACCATTTCAAAATGGATAGGACATTGCATACGTTTCTGCTACACGCATCATGGGAAACCAGTACCTGCTAACATGAGGTCCCACTCCACCGGGGCTACAGCTACATCAGCAGCCTTTCTCAGGGGGGTGCCAACCAAGGATATTCTGGAAGCTGCAACTTGGAGTTCAGTGCACACCTTCACTAAACACTATCATTTACCTCTATATTCTAAGACTAGAGCTGGTTTTGCCACTGCAGTTTTGCAGGGCTTACTAGCTTCTTCTAACCCTGTTTAACTCCACCACCCATCCTTAGCTTTGGGATTCAACCCAAGTGTGATGACTGCAGCAGGGTAACACGATGAACATAGTACAGTTTTGCACCTACCACAAATGTAGATGTTCGAGTGTTCACCCTGCTGCAGTCCAGGTTACCCTCCCTCCATCCCCTCTGAACTAGCTGGACTTATCTATGCCACTCTATCCTATACAACCTCTGTGGTGTATTTGCTTGTGTCTGAAGGTATTGTTTTATTTTTATATGTATTTTTTTATATAGCAATATATATATATTTTGCCTACCTATTGGGGGCACCTGACATCTGGGGCAAGAAAAACTAAAGAAAATGGCATCAGATGCCTCTTCTATACCCCTGTCGCACTGACGTCAGGGAAGAAGCGACAGCAACTGATGCCAGACCAAGACTTTGGAACTCAGGCTGACTGCAGGACCGCCTGATGGCAGGATAACCCAAGTGTGATGACTGCATCAGGGTGAACACTCGAACATCTACATTTATGGTACGTACAAAACTGTACTTTTCTTAGTGTCTTAAATGATGCAATTCTAAAGTGCCTTGATGTAGATTCAGAAAAGAGAATGTACTCATTTATTTTGCTGAACTCGAGAAGGTGTTACACAAATCCATTTAGTTCTCAGGCTGCACAGAATCCTTTATCAAAACATTATTACAAAAGTATCTAAATCTTAGCATTTCACTAAAAGACCTGTACAGTCCAAAGTCTTGTGCATTTTTAAAATGGTAATATACCTGTTAATCCAAAGCAGATTTTCTATTCTGGATAGTTTACCCCATGTTCCAGTACACTAAGAAACTTTTATTTTTTTTTTTCATTTTTTGCACACCTGTCAATTTCTAAAATGTGTTTACTACACTGAGGGACCAAATGTAGTAGTGGTAGTAGTAACAGTAGTTTACGTTTGTGTTATAATGACCAGATTGATGATTTTAACATTAATACCTTTTTCTCTCCAGTTTTCAGTCCCTCAGAAGGGCTCTGAATATTAAAGCACTTAGTAGATTTGATTAAGAGCATATTTCTGAACAGTAAGGTTGACCATCTCAAATATAGGTTTGGACACCAGCTTTTGAGGAACTCAAACTAAACTCTAAAACAGTGCATTTTTTATCCCATGTTTTTATGAGTACATTGAAATAGCTACAGCAGAATATAATATCCCACATGCTCAAATGGGATTTAGAACAGATTGCACCTTTGCTGAGCTGTGTACAAGTCACCAGTATTTTAAATGGAATAGTGGAGTATTTTATGAAATATTTATTAAAACAATATGAGAATTTTATGTTAAAGTAATTGTATCATTAATTTGTATTATAGCCCAAATTTATTTAATCATGTACTGTATTTAGTTTATATAAATAAATCTATATAAATCCTTAAATCCTTCTTTTTGTCTTTTTTAAGAGCTGTTTAACTTAACTTGATGTTCATTCCTATATTTACTTAATCTAATACTGAGGACATTGCTTGATGGGTATATCGTTGTGTCAGTCCTTTCCCACAGTCATAGTATGGTAAAGTTACTTATAGTAAGTATTCCCAAGGTCAGACATGAGCTAGTTTGGGCACTATCATGGTACCACACACACAATGAATGCACAAGTGAGTTTGCCTCCCCTCAACATTTGCCAGGCCAGTTTTTTTTTTTTTTTTTTTTAGCTGCTCTCTCAGTTCAGATCTTAGTACTGGTGTTATCACTGAAAGGTTTCTGTATTTTGTACTATGTAAACCCATGTACCCATCAGATTATCAGGTAAGACCTACACCAGCATTGTCTTTACTGTCCTGAGAAGAATATTGATGTCAGGTTCTATTATAAGAGCCAGCTTTAATCTTCCCACTCAAAAGTGTTACAAGAATTTTCTTGCTTTCCTGAAAAAAATCTGAAAATGGTGACTGTTAAAACTTTGTTGTCCAGAGACTAGTGGGAAGGTCCACCTTACAGCCGCATTCATAGACCACAATGTCACCAAAAGGGCACTCCCTCCATGTGTAGGCTGCAACCTAGCTCTCCTGCAGAGTGGTCTGGTATTATACTGGGCCCTCAGTCTCTCCATGTGCTGAGCTTGAGCACCACTAATGAGGTTTAGAATGCACACCACTTCTCTACCTTGCCAGAAGATGAGGGAACTGTGTGACCCCTCTTAAGAGGTACATTCTGGGGTGCTAGCAATAGTCACCTCCCAGTTGATCAGCTCAAGGCTGTGACTGGCAAATTGCTTATTCCCAGGGAATGGCCCCTTGAGTCTTCCATCCATGGGTCTAAAGAAGTCAAAGCCAGAGGCTATCCTTCTAGAACCTATTCCCAGACCCAGTCAGAGCAGTTAGCCCTAGCTGAGGGATTCCGACAACTTTCCCCCTTTCTGTAGTCTGTGGCTCTGAGCTTAAATGTCAAACAGATGTTTGATGTGTGGTGCAAAGTAAAATTATGAGTGAAGATACAAACACTTAGGAGGTATGGTTTGAAGCTAGTGAACAGGCCAATGTGATGCCCCTTTTATCAGGCACACACTGTCTACCACTTAGCACACATCAATCACAAACTTGCTTTTCAGAGAGAAGCTATACTCAAGCTTTTGACTGCTGACACCATTGTTCATAGGGCTTTCTCCTGCTTAGGCAGCTCTCAGATGTCAGACTATCTGGAAACCATTATCTCTGAGACAGGTAATAGTAATAAAACCGAACTTCACTCTATCTCCCCCTTAGATGCCCCCTTCTTTGGAGAGGCTGTCAGGCTTATTAGGAACAGCTTGAGTTGGCCTCAAATTCCTATTCATTCTAATCAAAAATGCCTGGCAGAGTGTATGCAGAAGAATCCCTGAGTCATTCGCTCTCCCCACAAAGTCAGTTATTAGGGGTGCTGTTCTGTGGTACCACGGTTCTGGTTCCTTGGTACTCAAGAAGGTGAATGCGTTCTATAACCTCTGCCAGATTCAAAAGAGCCTCAAGATAAGCACTCTAAGGCTTACTCTTATGTGATTTCTTCAATCAAACATAGGATTCAGAGCATTCCTCTGTGAAAGGTCAGTTTGCATTTCCCTCTAATGTTAAGTCCCTACTCCCTTTTCTCCAATGTTGAGATTTTAAAACTGCATTTTCTGTATTACATACAGTCAGTGTCTTAAACTTTGTGAAGTGGTTATACTTTCCCCATGGTTGTGCATCCTTTGAGTTAGTATATTTGAGTAAGGGGTGTGGTATGGCTAGGGTTAGGAAGACGTGCCACAGCAAAAATCATTATTTGTTGCACTGCATGTTTTTTTAGTATACCTGATTTGTTGATCATTTACTACTGGGTGAGTCGGATGTGAAGTTTTCATAGGAGAATTTTGCCACTGTGCATGGATTCCACCAGAAATCCAAAATTTTGGTCAGGTGTAATAGGAGAGGGCACTCTGTTGTATTATTGAAACATAGGGCATTCAGTTATTCATCTAACTTCTCTAAATTCCATTCCCACATTAAAGGTAACTTTCTAAAAAGTCTTGATTCCCCTTAGTTTAAACTCAAGGAAAAGATTACAGGGACTTACTGTGGCTAAGGAGCAAAGCTAACAAGTAGCCATCTGTAACTTGATTATAATTGTGCAAGATGGAATGGCCAGGGCTATCCTAGCTTAAGGAGGAACTCAGAACATCCTGGATGACTTCTTTAAGGGAGAAATGCTCTTTAGTCAACACATGTAGGGCCTAGTCAAGGACTTCCCTAAAAGGAAGCAAATTATTGCTATTGCAGGATATCTCTGTGATCCCTTCAGGCCCTGGTCAATGACATTCTTAAGAAGAAGCAAGCACTTCCTACTGAAAAAAGTCTTTCTGAACCCTTCTACCTCTCTTTCTCTTCCAAGCCCATACAAGTGAAAACAAGGACAGGGTCTCCTCAATATCTTACAGAAGCACTGAAGCACCACAGATTCTAGCCATCTGTCAAGCCTGTCATACTTCCAAAGAGGACCACAATAATCACTCTACAGCAATCCTGAATTCAGTTTAAGACTGTCTTTCTGAAGAAATGTCTCCTAGTTTGCCCCAGCTTTGAGATCTGTTACAAAGGACCAGTGAATTTTTGATATAATGACTCTTGGCTGTATCCTGAGCTCAGATGTCCTGCACCAAATGGAGTTTCAATTATGGATCAAGCCATCATAACAAAACTCTTATGATATGCCCAGACTCCACATCTGAAAAATTTTATAAAAGTTTTGCCAGATTTTGAAATGGTAGGAGAGGTAGGTTCACCCCTAGAATAGAAGAACACTTTGGATACTATTCAGGGCCTCAGTACAACCAGCCTATATGGCATGTCCATTTTTTCATCTTCCCCTTGGAGCAGGGGCATTAGTACCTCCAAGGGGAACATTCAGTTCATCAGCACTACGATGTCACCATAAAGCACTAGCAGGCAAAATCTTTGCGGAATATTTTATTGCAGCAATAAAGGTAATCCAAAACACAAAGCACATCAACGATAAAGTCATCCACAATACGTTTTCGTCTCTTACTTCATCAGATGTTATCACAACTCCTCAATCTTATTTAAATACCCTTCCATATTTTAAATCAACCAATAAAAAGCTGCTGCATGTATTAAAAACCTGTACTTTAAAACAAAATTAATTTCATATATACTTTAATATATTAATACATTTTAACCTCAAAATCACATTCGTAAATACAGTGTATTAAAATCTTTAAATAATTTAATTTATTCTAAAATATATAAGTGAATACATGAAATGTTAATAAATCTTTCTTTATTATAGCTCCCTCTAGCATTAAGTATTAATAACTATATAAAAAACTATAAATAATGCTAACTAACAAATTAAAATACTGTTAAAACATTATTATTGTTATATATATATATATAAAATCTATTAACATCTAATTATTACAGCCTAGCTGCCCTTAATTTAAGAACTGGGGCTAGGGAAACTGCATCATTTAGTCCAGGGAATATACTGGCTTCCAAGTATATTTGCCATATACTTGGAAGCCAGTATATTCCCTGGACTAAATGATGCAGTTTCCCTAGCCCAAGTTCTTAAATTAAGGGCAGCTAGGCTATAATAATTAGATGTTAATAATAGATTTTATATATATATATATATATATATATATATATATATATATATATATAACAATAATAATGTTTTAACAGTATTTTAATTTGTTAGCATTATTTACAGTTTTTATATAGTTATTAATACTTAACACTAGTGGGAGTTACAATACAGAAAGATTTATTAACATTTCATTTATTCACTTATATATTTTAGAATAAATTAAATTAAAGATTTTAATACACTGTATTTACGAACGTGATTTTGAGGTTAAAATGTATTAATATATTAAAGTATATATGAAATGAATTTTGTTTTAAAGTACAGGTTTTTACTAACATGCAGCAGCTTTTTATTGGTTGATTTAAAATACAGAAGGGTATTTAAACAAGATTGATGCTTTGTGATAACATCTGATGAAGTAAGAGACGAAAACGTATTGTGGATGATTTTATCATTAATGTGTTTTGTGTTTTGGATTACCTTTACTGCTGCAATAAAATATTCCGTGAAGATTTTGCCTGCTGGTTCTTTATGGTGACATCGTAGTGCTGATGAACTGAGTTTTGGCTTTATACAGCACTATTTCCCCTTTTTGTTTCCAAGGGGAACATGTAAAATGGACATGCCATATTGGCTGGTTGTACTGAGGGCCAGAATAGTATCCAAAGTGTTCACCCCTGGAATAGAAGAACACTTTGGATACTATTCTGGCCCTCAGTACAACCAGGTAAAAATGTAAAGAGCCAGCACAAAGTGGAGTGAAAAATAGAGAAATTTAATATGGCAAAAAAAAAACAGACCGGTTTCGGTAATAATTACATAGCCTTCCTCGGTGTAAAGAAACTTCCACCAATAGCCATATAATATACAGGATGATAAATTAACAAAAATAGCTGATTGGTTGATCACAATTGCTCATTGAGCCCAGGTGGAAATAATCCACCTAATTTGATTATCCATTTTCTTTCTTTCTGATTGAGAATACTGTGCCAACCAACCTTATTTCTTCTGTCACCAACAATAATGTCTATAATAGTAAATCTGAAAATTGCAGTTGGATGAGTTATGTTTATACAAAGCATTAGTAATCTTCTTATTTTTAATGTCATTCACATGTTCACTAATGCAATGTTTAGCTGGTTTGAAAGTCTGTCCAACATAAAACGCAGAACACGAGCAGGTGGCTAAATAAATAACCCAATCACTAGCACAACTGGCAAAAAATGTTATATCAAACACCATGCCCGTGTTTCTGCTGGTAAACTGTTTTGCTTTGTTGACTCGAAAACAATGGAGACAATCTCCACATGGATAACATCCAAAGAGATGATCCCCGTCAAAGTAGTTTGTTTCTGTGAGTGAGAACCAATAGAGCCATGTTTATAGTGGTTAAAATGGGAACCTAATGTTCTCCCCCTCCTATATCCAAATGAACATCTATCCGGTAGTATATTGGCGAGCCTCACATCCCCCATGAGAATATTCCAATTTTACTGAATAACTTGCAAAAGTGTGTGAGTGTTGTGCCCAAATGTTGTTATGAAGCTAATTGGTCTTAATGATGGGGTTGTCCTGTCCTTATACATCATGAGTTCCTTCCTATCTAAAGATGAAACATCCCGACAACTCATGGTGACAGTACCAGACTTACATCCCTGAGCCTTGAAACTATGTACCAAATCCTTTTTGAAATATTCATACTTATTGGGATCTGAACAAATACGTTTAATTCTTGAGAACTGAGACTTGGTTATGTTGCATATAATATGAGGCGTATGATAACTGGAAGCATGCAACAAAGAGTTGTATTCAGGAAATTTGTGAAAAACTTGTGTATCCAAAGTATGATCAGGATTCCTATTAATTAGGACATCAAGAAAGGTGATTTGATTCAAATCATAATTACAGGTAAACTGAATACCCCATTTACTGCCATTAATATAATCCAAAAACTCATTTAAATATGTAACGTCCGTTTTCCATACTAACAATCGTTGAGATATTGATGCCATATGTCAATTTCAGCCAAATACAGATTGTGAAGGGGATCATAGATCAGTTGTGGATTTTCTGACATTTAGGTTCAGTACAGCATACAATATAATCTGACAAAATTGGAAAGTCTTACTTTCTGATGAGAGTATCAGGTAAGTTGTGGGAGAAAAACCTAGCTTTGGCTTCAGGAGGAATAAAAATTTGAAAGATTTACTGGGTAATAAGGGTAGACATGACAAACAGCAGATTGAGGTGAGGAAGTTCATAGGTTGGGTTAGTGCTAGGCTACCTGCCTTTGCAAGCCATTGTAAGCCTAGCCAATTATCCCTTGTGAGACTGAAACCCTGCACCTTGTGTTTGTAAGGCTAACATCTTAACCATTAATTAAGCCACCCTCCCAAACAAGGAGAGGTACTAGACCATGTGGGTCATGCAAGACACGCCATTACATTAATGAGGCCATTAACTTTGTTCATCCTACTACAGGCACGATATATTCTTTTAACACCAGAGCTAACTGTAGGACCGCGAATGTGGTCTATTTTGCTACTTGTCAGACATGTAATTGTTACTACATAGGGAAACCGAACTGCATGCTTAAGCAGAGGATATAGAATCATTTGTAAGCTGTCAGAGTGAAAAATGAACATACTACCCTGTATAGCCATATATCCGGTCATCAAGGACATTATTTCAAATTTATGGTGATTTGGCATAGGGAGAGTGACATCACAGGTGGTGATATAGGGAATGACACTGAATATGAAGAGGCCAAGTGGATATTAGAAAGTACAGTTTTGTATCTACCATAAATGTAGATGTCCGATAGGTATGCATCTGCAGTCCTTACATATGGGTTGTCCTGCCTCAGGCAGCCCTTAGGTCGGCCGGATTCCAAAGTCTGGGTCCGGCGTCGGCTGATGTCGCCCCTTCCCCGACGTCAGAGCGCCTGGGGTATAAAAGTGTCAGCAGACGCCATCTTCCTCAGTTTTTCTTGCCCCAGATGCCAGGTGCCCTCTAAGGAAGGCTAAATTTGGTAGAAATACAAAATATTGCAAACATGCATAGTAATATAAAACAAATACACCATAATAGATAACCCCAGCTATCTAAAAGAGGGATAAGTACCCAAGAAGTACCACAGAGGGGAAGGAGGAGGAGAACCTGACTGCAGATGCATACCTATCGGACAGCTACATTTATGGTAGGTACAAAACTGTACTATGTCCTTCAAGGATGCAGCTGCAGTCCTTACATATGGGTAGAATACCATAGCCAAGCTGGGGGTGGTAGGCTCTAAGAAAAGGATGGTGTAGCTAAAATGCCCTGCAGGACTGCCGTAGCAAAGCCTGCTCTGGATCTGGAATATAAGGGTAAATTGTAATGTTTGGAAAATGTATGCATGGAGCTCCATGTACCAGCTTCTAAAATGTCCTTGGTAGCCACCCCTCTTAAGAAGGCTGTGGAGGTGGCTGTAGCTCTGGTGGAATGAGGTCTGATGTAAGTTGGCACAGCTTTTCCATGATAAGAATAGCAGAATCTAATGCAATTTCCTATCCATTTTGAAATTGTCTGTTTGGAAACTGCCTTTCCTTGAATGCCTGCAGCATATGCTACCAACAGCTGGTCAGTTTTTCTGAAAGTCTTAGTTCTGTCCAAGTAGTAGCGTAACTGTCTGTGAATGTCCATGGTATGTAGAAGTTTCTCTCCCTTGTTTTGTGGGTTTGGAAAGAAGGTAGGCAGGTGAATAGCTTGGTTCAATGAGACCCTGGATACCACCTTTGACATGAATGAAGGATTGGTTCTCAAGGAAACTCTGTCCTGATGAAAAATAAGGAATGGTTGTACTTCCATGAGTGCCTGCAATTCAGATACTCTTCTTGCTGAGGTTATGTCCAGAAGGAAGGCAGTCTTCCAAGACAGGAATTGTAACTCTGAAGATGCTGCTGGTTCAAAGGGAGGTAAAGTCAACTTTTCCAACATGAAGTTAAGGTCCCATGTAGGCACTGGTGGTTTTCTTGGAGGATTAATGTTTTTAATTCCTCTTAGAAACTGCCTTAGGAGAGGATGAGAGAAGACAGGTGGATCAGTATTGTATTCTGCTGAAATTGCTGAAGCATGAATTTTTATGGATGAGTAAGAAAGGCCATTATGGAGCATGTCTGCCAAGTATTCCAGGATATGTGCCATGCTCATCACTGTGGCATCTAGGCCCTTTGCGGTGCTCCAAGTGTGGAATCTTTTCCATTTTGCTGAATATGTCTTTCTTGTGGAAGGCCTGCGAGCTTCCATGATGATATCCTTCACTCTCTTGGATAGCTTTTCCTGGTGAGGAGTCAAGGTATTCTCCAGGCTGTCAGCTGCAGGGTTTTCAGGCTGGAGTGCAGAGTTTTGTAATTGTGCTGTGTCAGAAGGAGTGCCCATAGTGGTGGAGGCCATGGTTTTGTGTGTGACAGGCTCCGTAACAGTGGGTACCAGTGCTGCCTTGGCCAGTCCGGGGCTATTAGAATCACTTTTGGCTGCTCTGTCTTGATTTTCAGTAAGACCTTGGTCATTAGTGGGAGTGGTGGAAATGCATACACTGTTGGAGTATTCCAACTGAAAGAGAGGGCGTCCACTTTCCATGCTTGTGGGTGGTATGTCCTTGTGCAGAATTTCTTCAGCTGATGATTGTGGTGGGAGGCAAAAAGATCTATGTCCGGCCTCCCCCATGATTGTGTTATCTGAAGGAAGATGTCTGGGTGCAGCATCCATTCGTGTGGGTCCATGGTATTTCTGCTTAGGTTGTCCGCCAGTATATTGTCTTTTCCTGGCACAAACTGGGATTGCAGCTCTATATTTAGTTTTAGGGAAAGTTCCCAAAGATTCATTGCTAATCTGCAAAGAGGGTAGGAATGGGTACCTCCTTGCTTGTTTATGTACCACATAACTGTGGTATTGTCTGTCCTTATTAGCAGGTGGCCTTGATGTAGAAAGAGCTTGAAGGCCTCGATTGCATGAATCACTGCCAGCATTTCCTTTTGGTTTATGTGCATGCGCAATTCTTTCTGAGACCATAGACCTTGGATGCATCTGCCCTCCATATGTGCTCCCCATCCATGGTCTGAAGCGTCCGAGGTGATGGTTTGGCTGGTTACTGGCTTGCTGAAAGGCAGGCCCCTGTTTGACTGGCTTGCTTGGGCCCACCACAGGAATTCCTTTTGAAGGCATGGAATGAGTGGTATCAAAGCTTCTAGGCTGTGATTGTGCTGTGACCATAAACTCCTTAGGTATCATTGTAGTTTTCTCATATGCAGCCTTGCTTGTGGAATCAGAAGAATGCACGATGCCATGTAACCCAGGGCCTGCAGGATTTTCCTTGCAGTCATCTGAGTTTGTTTTGTTAGATTTTTGAAGTAATCTGGTAGTTGTCTTTGTTTTTCTTCTGTGAGAAAAGCCATTTGGGTGGTTGTATCTAGTTCCGCACCCAGAAAAGTTATTCTTTGGGATGGCACAAGTCTTGACTTGTGAATGTTGACTGTGTATCCCAAGGCCTGTAGTAGGCGGATGGCATAATTCAAATGTTTTTCCAAAGTTTGTTGGCTGTCTGCTTGTATAAGGCAGTCGTCCAGATATGGGTATATTTGAATCCCCTGAAGTCTGCAGTGTGCAAATACTGATGCCAGGCATTTTGTGAATACTCTGGGCGCAGTAGATAAGCCAAAGGGCAATGCTGAGAATTGATAATGCTCTGAACCTGCAAGAAATCTGAGGTGTCTTCTGCAACTTTGTCCGATAGGGACATGCAGGTATGCCTCCTTGAGGTCTAAAGTTACCAGCCAAGACTCCTTGCCCAGCATGGGAAGGAGTTGCTGTAGGGTCAGCATTTTGAATTTTGGCACAATGAGATAAGTATTCAGTGCGGACAAATCGAGAATAGGCCTCCATTGTTTTTCTTTTCTTGGGACAAGGAATAGTCTGGAATAAAATCCTTGGCCTTGTTCTGCAAGAGGAACCTTTTCATAGCTTTCATTTGCAATAGGTTGGCAATTTTTTTAAAGCCTCTGCCCTCTGATTTGGTGGCAGGTATGGCATTCCCTTTCTTTCTGGTAATGTATGGAAATGGAACCTGTATCCTTTGTCTATTATTTGTAGTGTCCATTTGTCCCTTGTAATACTGTGCCAATTTTTTGAGAATAAAGACAACTTTCTGCCCAAAGGTGCTTCTAATTGAGCCCTGGTCGGCGGGGTCAAGGTGAAGTCATTGAGTCTGTCCTTGTGCAGCAGTTGTTGGACCTGCACTACCTCTCTGGTTAGGAGGCTGCCATTGACGTTCTCTGTAGGAGCCTCTAGCTTGCCCTCTACCTCTGGCACGCCTGTTCTTGCCTCTGAAATCTCTCTTCTGGAAAGGACCAATTCTTAGAAGGCCAATTTCTGCTGAATCTTGGTGGTTGTACCTGGAGGAAATCTGACTGTTTGTACAGATTTTGCCTTTTCCTCAAATTTCTTTAAGACCTCTTGAGCAGTGGAGCCAAATAACTTTTGCTTTTCCAGTGGAGCATGCAGAAGCTTAGCTTTAACATGATCTGGCAGAGATTGTTCCTTCAGCCAGGCATGTCTACGTATGACTGCACCTGTCATTGCTGACCTACATGAAGCTTCCAATGCATCATAACCACACTGCAAGAAATGGTTGCTAACCTGTTGTGAATTATGTACCAGATCCTGAAGTGACTTACGATCTAGGGGTTCAGGCAAAGACAGTTTTTTCTGCAATTCATCTAACAAATACTCTTGGTACTGTATCATATGAAATTGACAATTTAAAGCCCTCATAGACAGAGTGGAAGAAGTGTACACTTTTTTCCCCCATCTCTCTAAAGCCCTGGACTCCCTTTCAGAGGGGAGTGGATTTTTAGTAGTGGCAGCTGCAACCCCTTTAGGACCCTGGGAAATAGTTTCTGGGTCAGCAGAGTGGGCCTTGTAAAGGAAAAGATGTAAGTCCGGGACCCTGTAGTACCTATCGGGTTTAACAGGAGCCGGAGGAAGGGTGTCAGGGGTAGTGCTAGACTCAGAATACACATCATCAATGACAGTTAAAACAGGAGGAATAGCCAAAGGTCTCTGCTGAGGTAAATGAAGAAAAGTCCTTAATCTCTTCCTGGAAACGGAGAATTCCTGGCCCTGCCATTGGAAATGCTCTCTCATGGAGTGAAAGGTCTCCCCAAAGGACAGCTCTTCAGGAGGGGAGGCAGAGGGAATAGATTCCTCTGCATCAGAATCCTCGTAGGCCGTGAAGGCCTCCTCCTGGTAGTCTGATAGAGCAGAGCCATCAGAGGCCTCATCAGAGGACTGAGGTTCAGCAGACTCAACCCTGGGCCTTTTGTCTAGTGGGGGTTGAGAGCCCCTGTCCGGATAAGGCTGAGAGCCCCTAATTAAGGAAATAAGGTCCTCAGCCAAACTTAGTATCTGAGAACCTGTAGTGGATCCCTGAGAAGTAGACTTGGGAGGCAGAGTTTTTTGTTGCTTAGCAGCTTTAGCCCTAGTGAAAGCTTTTATGGACATGGATGCAGGGGGCCTGGCTGCCCCACATGCTGGAGTAGTTTTGTCTAGGGGAATGGTGTCGGTAGGTTCTGAACACCGGTTTCCGAGGGTAATTCTGTAACCGACTCAGAAAAGGCCTCCGGGACCAAGCCTGTCGGTTGAGCGGTTTCTATGGACGGAAGTACCAAGGACTCGGTTTCAGCCGAGACCGAGACACTCGCGGTAGGTCTAGGAGCGGTTTCAGCCGAAACCACGGTCCGCGTGTGTCGGTCCTTGTCCTTCCGTTTCTTGGTTAAATGAGAAGTCGGAGTCTCCGACGGCATTTTATAAGAGAAACTAGCCCCAAAAAATTCCTCTGCAAACTCCGACCGACGCCTAAGAGTGCGTCGATTAAAGGAGGCACAGGCAGTACAGGCCAAGACGTCGTGGTCTGGGCCTAGGCAGGGGAGGCAGTAGGAATGGAAATCCTTATGAGGTATTTGTTTCCCACAAGTCAAGCAATTATTAACTTTAAGCATTTGATCTGACATCGGCTGAGGCAAGAAAGAGTCCCCAATGGGGTACTTAGCTTTTTGAAGTCTTCGGTAGCTGCAGTTACAGGAGCTGGCTGACCGGCACTTGTGAACTGCTTCTGCTTCGGGCACCACGCGGCAAGAAAGACTGAGGAAGATGGCGTCAGCTGACACTTTTATACCCCAGGCGCTCTGACGTCGGGGAAGGGGCGACATCAGCCGACGCCGGACCCAGACTTTGGAATCCGGCCGACCGAAGGGCTGCCTGAGGCAGGACAACCCATATGTAAGGACTGCAGATGCATCCTTGAAGGACATCTTACAGCACACACATATCCAAGGCTCAATGATGTCATTCCATTAAAACCTGCCCTGAAAAAAAAGGCAGGTTCAGTACTGAGCACAGATTGGTTGTTACTCCCTTTAATTGAGTGTTTGAGTGTGAGTGGTTTATCTAATGAAGGGCACAGCCCGAAAGTGCTCATCAAACTTTGCATTTCTTGTCTTCTTTTATTGCTTTTACTGAGCTGTTGGATTAAATATTCATTTTCTAAGTGGCGGTAGCTGCTTTTTTCGTATTTGGATTGACTTTGTTTAGCAGCTTTACCTTTAGTGAGGTCCTCTCTGCTTGTTTCTTGCATAATGTAAAAATGAAGTGACTCTGTAACATGTGAGCAACATTACTTAAAATAAATAGAACCATTCATGCTTTGACATTCGTTAATGCTCTCTCGTGTGTGTGTGTGTGTGTGTATGTGTATATATATATATATGTATATATATATATATATATATATATATATATATATATATATACATATACATATATATATATATATATATATATATATACATATACACACACACACACACACACACACACATTAGTCATATATATGCTTATTTTGTACATTTTATTTGCATTTATATGACTGGTGATGTAATTTGTTGCTAAAACTAAGCATTTCTGTTGTTCTATTTTGTTAGCTTGCCATTTCCACTTTTATATCTGATAAGACTAGACTGAATGGAAGAGGTTCTGAGATAGAGGCCTTGTGGGACATCATGGGTGAACCTCACTGAGATAAATGGGTAAAGTCCTCATCCCGACATATTGCATCATGTTCTACCACTAACTTATGTACAAATGATACTCAATGCTTTTAATTAGCTGATTATTCCCATATGCAAAATAGTGCTGAATGCTTTAGCAAGGTCATGATAAGCAAAATTCATTGTCAAGCCTCAGTCAAGTGCTTCCATTACCTCTTCCTTAGAACCCCAAAAGACAACTTTTCTCCTTAATACTTATACAAATGGTAGTGTTTGACCAATGCAGCAAGACTTTCAGGAGTGGCCACAGTGTTACCAAATAAATATAAGTACTCTCAAAGGTTAAATTATTCTCTAAAAGGCAAACCATAAGAAAATGTTTAAATATATTTAATAAATAATAATAGAAAATGAAAATACTAAATATATATTTACAATAAATAGCAGAGTTTCAATCACACACAATATTAAAAATAACAGATGGAATGTTTCACACAGATAGAAAAATACAATACTTAACTAATCTCATTATATTTTCCTGACTGATCTAAAGAATTACTGTTCCAGAGTTCACTTATTAGAGCAAGACAAAATGAAGTGGGTGAGCGGTCATTCTTTGCCAGTTTTCACAAACAGACTGCACTGAGGCTTTTGTCTCATGTAATATTAAAACATCATTTCAGTGCTGGATTACAAAATGACATCATATACATCTGGTCATCTGACTCTAGTTCCCACACTACCTCCATTACTAGAATCTAAACCAGAATCTGGCACATGTGTTACCATACACACATTTACAGCTTTGCTAAGATGTGTTATAGCATCTGGAAGCTATAAAACCATTTCAAATACTTCCACTCTTCCAGGGTCACTGAAGACACTATTTCTGACAACACTGTTTTAGTCTGTTGACACACACACACACTTACTGCATCTTAGTTTCCACTGACAAAGTGTATAAAGAATGATTTATTTATGAGTGACTTTGTTTTAATATTAGTTTAAAGATGGTGATATTATGATCTATGTTAGCTACAGAGGGTATAACCTTGAGTACAGCACAGAAAATTCTTATGTCACTCAGTATGATATCCAGGATACTGCCAGCCACAGATTGATTTTATACAGTTTGTTCCAGATTATTTTAGCATAGTTATGCTATGTTTTTTTTCCACTTCTCTGGCCACAGCCTGTCAACACTGCTGGCTTTCTGGCGTACTTCTGCACTCCACCTTCAATCTCCTGGGTATTACTGTAGTTCCCTTCCAGTAATTCTGGGTATATCCTTTCACCTGTTAGGCCCACTAACTACGCAGGAAATAGACCTTAGAGCAGCACAAGTCATGAGAAGGGGAGAATAAGGACTCAATAGGGAATAGTAGACAGGGCAATGAGATCTTCTATGTAGTGGCAGCTGGACAGCATCCCTACATTGAAAGGAATACCATATAATGATGACAGCAAGCCTTCTGCATGCATCCACCCATCAGACAAAGGACATTGTGTCATTCTCCTTAAATTCACTATTGGCCTGTGAGACTTCTTGTCTTCACTAGAAGTCACACAGGCAGTAATTTCTCCTCCATGGGATAGGAGAACTGTCCTTTGGCTGCTTCATTTTATTTTCTCCTGGCTGACGCTACCAGTGGCCTCAAAACTGTTCTAAAACCTTGTCACCTGTATAGTAAGTTTCTAGAATGTAGCAATGATATTGACTGAGCATTTCTACTACTGAAATCCTTTCTTGACTTTTGGCTTAAGTGTTCTTTAACAAATGGAGACATGACCATCAGTCTCAATGGATCTGCAATAATTAAAGAAGCTATACCCTATAAAATGTGATTTGCATTTTGGATCACTATACCAGGTGTCAGCAATGACACAGGCATCATTATCATCCAAGATGGCAAACAATCTGAATCACACATTTTATTGTTGAAACCTCTGTCATTTAACAAAGCCACCCTCACCTCTGATTCCTTATGTTGTGTAATTTGGAGAAATGTAAAAAGATACCTTGGGGTGCAAATGTTCCTATTTACAATTTGCATTCTCCAAGACAAAGAAATAAAGTCCATTAGATGACAAGTATCCTTGCCAGCTGCACACCTCACTAAAGGCCAGTGTCCTTAACCACTGACTGAACGCCAACACACACACACTGCCTTTAAGAGTCTTAAGAGAAATACCAATGGTTTTAATGACAGTTTTTTTTTTTTGCTATTCTTTTTTTCTTTCTACAATACACACGCAATATAGCAGTGAGTAAAAGAAAAAACATTTTTAATGGTTGTCTTTTCCTTTTTCTATGTGTAATTAAAGTTATTTGTTGTAAAGTGCAATTAAAGTAGTTTTAGCATTTTGCTAAGAAGAGGAGAGTGAGGGTGGAGGAAGACTATGATGATAAATTGAAATACACTTTCTGTATTTTCTGCCTTTCAGCAAATGTAGACTGGCTGTTTCACTTTCATCAGAACTGGTATGCTTTATAATAGAAAGACTAACATTTGGATCACTGAGCAGACATCCCCTGAGATTCAAATGGGCTTACTGCAGTATGGAAGCTTTAACTCAAAAGGTTTCCACATCATGGCAGGCCTTTCTGATTCAGAGACTAGTCTTCTAATAGGTGCTGACATGTTTAGATAGTGATTGCATGTCAACGGTGCCAAGACCAGGGGAGTTTATATTGGACGACTTTTGTTGTACAACTGCGTTTACATGACTTATTCACATCTGCAATGAATTACAGTAGACCAAGAACCAATCCTTGGGGACTCTTGTCATCAAGAGATTGGTTCTGGTATTAGTCTACAATTATCATACCAGTTTCTTTCAAGGAGTTAACAACTGACCCTTCATTATACTGATTTTGCAAATTTCTTTATCGTAGAGTTATGAGAAAAGTATTGTGAAGTACAGGACCAAAGGCCTTTAACAGATGCTGAAAGATGGCTGCCATTGTCTAGTCTGGAAATCACTGCGTATCATTAGAGTGGTTTCTGCCCATTTGTGCATTTTGAACCTGCCATAATTATAGATCATGATTTGAATCCCACAGATGGTGAAATGTATCTCTGCAAGCTAGCTTCTCTATATCTTTACCTGACAAAAGAGATAAATTATATAGGACTGTAGTTCTGAGCTGCTCTAATGAATATAAAGTGCAACTGCATGTTTCTAGTAAAAAACAGACCATTCTTCTTGAATGAGCTCTTAACATTTCAGCAGATAGAAAAAAAAAATCTACCTTTTGGGCAGTTGGTAGGCATAAATAAAGTAGAGCTTGCAACTGTAACCTTTGGGAGAAGGTCACCAAGCTTCAACTTTACAGAGAATCTGAAAACATTTACTTTTCTCTCTAGAGAATAGAGAGTATAGTAAGCACAACTGCAGTACAGAAAATGCAAAGGTTTGCCTCATATCTACACCCTGTCTTTTTTACTGGCTTATTTTTATGCCCAAGTCCCAAGAGCACTATCTGGTTAAGTGGCTCGGTCAAAGAAACACAGCAGCAAAGAGAATATTATGAACCAGGGAAGAGAGCCTGGGGTGTCTAGTTATCAACAGAATTGGAGAAACCATAATTTGGGTGCTGAAGTGTTGGGATGTTTTATCCCAGAGGGATGTGACAGAAGGTCTTGACTGGGGTCCAGTATCCAAGGAGAATAAAGATGATGAGACCAAAGGAAGAGGAACCAGACTTGCCAAGGTCAGAAGGGGGCAATGATGATAACTGAGCTCTTCAACTGGCTGGATATCTTAAGAATTTTTGAATGACAGATACCAGGGATAAGCATAAAGGAGACCAGAGGGGCAAACGTGGACTAAAGCATCTCTTGGTGACTCCACCATGGGGGGAGTCAATGTAAAGTACCTGCTGCATTTCCTGTTGTGGGGAAAGGCAAAGAGGTTGCAGCAAGGTTGGCACAATGACAGAAAATTTCCTCCACCACTGATTAATTGAGAAACCACTCATGAGGCATCAGAATGGACCTGCTTGTTTGTCTGCTAGTACGTTCCATTTCCCCAGGATGTGCGTTGAGACTAGAAAGCAGTTGTAGGAGATTACCCATTGCCACACTCTCATAGATTCTCGACAGACAGGGTAAGATCGGGTTGCACTTTGTTTGTTGGTATGCAAACCACAAATATATTGTCCATTTGAATCACAATAGTTCCTAGAGTGAGAACATCTTGAAAAGTCTGCAATGCCAGAAGGACTGCTCTCGTCTCTAGGACACTTATATGCAAATTGGTC
>NC_056748.1:569162829-569165329 GCF_019279795.1 Protopterus annectens
TTCATGCAATATGATAGGAGTTTGATGCCTCTGTACTGCCCACAATTGTGGATGTCCCCTTTGTTCGTGTACACTGGCATGAGTATGCTTATTCTCCAGGCATCTGGGATGCGCCTTTCTCTCCACACTGCTATTAGTACCCTTAGGAGTCATTTCTCCCCTATCTCACCCAGCATATTTTTCATATCTGCTGTGACCTCATCTGAGCCTGCTGCTTTCCCTGATTTCATCCTCCTTAGTGCTGTTCTTACTTCTTCCAGGGTGGGCTCCTCCTCTTCTCTCATTGTAGGCTGTTTGCGGGGCAGTACACCTCCCCCGGAGTTTTCTTCATTCAGAAACTGCTGGAAATACTCCTTCCATCTGCCTTTGATGTCATCTGAGCTGGTGAGCAGGTTGTTGCTGGCATCCCTTATGAAAGGTGTCGGACTATCTTCTTTATCTTTCTGTCTTTGATTCCAACCTGATATAGTTTCATTGTGCCCCTTACTGAGTCACTTTCCAGAAGTTGGTACAGTTCCTCTGATGCCCTATTTCTTTGCTATTGCAACTTCTTTCTTAGCTTGTTAGCCAACCAGTAGTCCTTCATAGCCTGGTCAGTCTTTTCTGTCTCCCACTTCTTCCTGCACTCCTTTTTCTCTTTTAATGACTTCCTGGACTTCTGCATTCCACCACCAGCTTTCCTTATATACCTTATTTCCATACCTGGCTCGGCCACATATCTTTTCTGTAATCCTAACATATGCTGTTTTTAGGCGCTGCCATTCTTCTTCAACTCCACCTATTTCCTCCTTTTCTTGGGGTGCTAGAGCCCTGCCCTGAGTAATTCCTCTAACTGTTGTACTTTCTCACAAGTCAACTTCCAGGTCTTCAGCCTGGTCTCTGTTGACCTAAGAGCCTTTTCTGGCCACTGCTTGCAGCTGATTGTGGCAACTAGTGGTTTATGCTGCAGCCAACTGTCTCACTGGGGATGACTTTGCAATCATGGATTCTGCCCCAATTTCTTTTCCTTACTAGGAGGAAGTCTACCTGAGTTGCATGTTGACTACTCTTGTATGTGATATTGTGGCTGTCTCTCTTTCTGAACCATGTGTTGGCTACTGTCAAGCCACTTGCCAGACAGAAGTCAGGAATGGCTTCTCCTTCTTTATTCCTGTGGACCCAGGCAGCCTCATATCCTGTTCTGTCTGTCTCAATATGTGCATTCAAGTCACCCATTATCAACACCAATTCATATTGCCCTGCTTTATCTAGTAGGTCCTGCAACAGCTGTCTGAATGCACTCTTTTTCTTACTATCACAACCCTGCAGTGGGGCATAGGCTGAGATAATGAATACTGCCCTACCATTACAATGGAGTCTGACTGCCATGAGTTTGTCATTAATTCTAATGATATCCCTTACTGCCTTCTGAAGCCTCTCTCTCACCAGAATTCCTACACCATTTCTAGCCTGCCCACCACCTGAGTAGTAGACTCTGGAACCCAAGCCAAGTGGCTTTGCTGCACTGCCCTTCCATCTCATCTCCTGGATACATAGGATGCCCAGCCTTCTCCCTATCATCATGGCATCCACTTACAAACTGTGTCCTGTCAGCGAACCTACATTAAGCGTAGGAATTATCAGTTTATGTTTGGCAGTTTGGTTGGTTTTATGTCCAGCTTTTGCTCAACAGAGCTATCCCAGGTAACCCAGGCTGGGCAACTAGACACCAGCCAGCCAGTAGATTACTGACCCCAGGGCTGCTGGGCTTTATGGCGGGCACACACTGGCCAATAGGGGCACATATACCCCTCCCACCATTAGCACGAGTCCCTGGCATGGGTCATAGTAGGCCAGGTCCTCATCCCACTTATCACCGGTAACTACCCATGCCCATTTCTGGTGACATTAGTCAACATGACCAACTCACCTAAAGCCATATTTTACACCGTTGAGTGGCTAGTCCTGCCATGGCACGCAGTCTGTGATCCATGTTCTCCTATTTTGAGGATACTGTGTACCACAGTAGATGCCCAAAGCGGATGGTCTGTACAACTCTTCCATCTATAGGCCACCATGTAGGGTCTGTGCTGCTGCCCACAACTCCATTCATTGATGGGTTTGATATGGAAATACTGAGCATGTTTTTCAGACATGGGAGAAACCCCATGGACACACAGGGAGAACATGCAAACTCCAAACAGGCACTAGTCAGAGGCCAGGATCGAACATTGTACGTTGTGCATGGGAGGCAAAGACCTTAACCAATAATCATATAGATATATATATATATATATATATATATATATATATATATATATATACACACACACACACACACACACATATATACAGACACAGACACACACACACAGATATATATATACACATATACATACACACACACATATATATATATATATATATATATATATATATATATATATATATACACACACATCAAAATAAAAAAAACTTCAGTAAACTAATGTATATGAAATAAAGTTCAGAAATATAATAT